>NC_133330.1:88186313-88233813 GCF_042186555.1 Aquarana catesbeiana | reverse complement strand
TTTCTATGGTTTTCCATGAGTTCGAAAACACACAGATGTGAATGGAGCCTCATTGTTTTGTGTAAAAGCACCAATTTCACTCTCAGGCCCCATTCACACCTAGCGTAGTGGGAGCGCATGTTTTTTCCAGTGACGCACATGGGGCAGCCCGTTGATTTTAATTGGCTGCGCTACACGTGGCAAAGTAGGTAATGTTACATTAGCGTGGTGCAAGTTGCAGATTTTTTTACTGCTCCTTTTGCTGCATTTGTCACCTGTTTTTTCATGTGGCAAAATGTGTGTTTGCTTCTGTGTTTGGTGTGCCGTTAACAATTAATGACGCTGAAAATGCAACTAGGTAATTTGAGGTGTGGCCATACACTATACAATTCCATTGTAAAATCTCTGTACAATGTCCTTTAGATTTACCAAAACTTTATAATAGGAGGGCATACCATCTATCCAATCATTCTGTATCCAATCAGGCAGGCCCTTGCACTACATCAGGGGTGTTCTGTAGCTGGAAGTGGCCCCAGGGAGTTTAGCTTGCGGCCTGAGCCCGTCTGAAAGGGGAAGCCAGGCAAATGCACGCATGGAGAGATGCCAGGAATGCTGTGAAAACATAGTTGATGGATGAAAGTTTGTTAATGAGGTCAGCTGGTAAACTTCTTTCTGTGTCTTAGTGGTTTCTCTGCCCCACACCTAATATCAGGATGCGATGAAGCTTTCTAAGAAACACAGCAAGGGCTAAGGTAAGGCCTTGTTCTCAAAATCAAAGAAGGCTTGTATTTTTCTGCAACCAAGGTAAATGAATGGTATATTGGTACAAAGGGGAGCTGGATTTTAGAGAAAAAAAAAGTGAACTTAGCTTATAAATACAAATATCCGTGCTCATGTTGAGCATTTTGTCGAATATGTTACTGTAATACACATTCGTTAATAAAAAGTGTTAAAAAAAAAAATTCAAATATTCTAGCACAATGGACAAAATGCCAGATTGGTCCCAGGGCCAGTGGCTCAGAGTTTGTGAGTAGTGATCAGCTGAATGCTTGAGGTTTGGATGTCAAATCCAAACCCCATCGAAGTCAGTGGGAGTTGAATGTTAAAACAACATTAATGGCCAATTACTGGGCTAATAGGCAAGGGACTGTCAAACGCATGACATACCAGGCTGGGCATACCAGGGTCTGATATGTAATTTGGGTGGACCCCACTTTTTTTTTTTTTTTGTTTAAACTTTCCCCGCCCCTTTGTTTACATTCATCTGTCAGCCTGAATAGCCAGCCAGCTGAATAGTTGGTTAACCAGGAACCCTGAGCAGGAAACTGTCACATTTAGCAGTGGTAGTAATACTGGTGCTAAATGTTTGCTGAAGCTCTGATCAGCCAAAATTTGGTCCAAACCAGGAGTCAGACCAGGCTGGCAGCTTTTCCCTATTTGCAGGGTAGAATTCCTATTTCCGTCACACTGAAATAGCAGTTGTTGAAATTGGTGAAGTAGCTGGGGGTCCCTCATGGGCATACAATGCCTGGTTTTCTGCTGCAGATTTGGTTGCATTTGCTGCCCCCTACATTGTTGCAAAACTTAAAGGGGTTGTAAAGTCTAAACGCTTTTTACCTTAATGCATTCCTTGCATTAAGGTAAAAAATGTTTAGGTGCCAGCATCGCCCCCCTCAGTCCCCCTTTACTTACCTGGATCGAATGAGGCCTCATTCGATCCAGCGCCGTGCACATTTACAGATTTGTTCTCCCCTCACTTTGCTGGGGGACTGGGAGTCATTGGCTCCCAGTGCTGTCAATCAAAGCCAGTGACGAGGAAGCAGGGGGCAGGGCCGAGTCCCACTGACTGTGTTAATGGACGCAGCAGAGGGACTCGGGTGCGAGAATGAACGAGTGCCCCCATGGGAAGCGGCTTCCCTTGGGGGGCACTGACCAAGGAGAAGGGGCCAGGATCGCCGACAGGGGACCCGAAAAGAGGAGGTTCCCACCCGCTCTTTGCGATTCCATTGCACAGAGTAGGTAAGTATAAACCCGTTTGTTGTTTTTTTTATTCACCTTTACAACCCCTTTAATATTTTTCTTATCAGGGAAATTAGGGCGGCACAGTGGTGTAGTGGGTAGCACTCTCGCCTAGCAGGAAAAAGGGTCGCTAGTTCGAATCCCACGACACTACCTGCCTGGAGTTTGCATGTTCTCCCTGTGCCTGCGTGGGTTTCCTCTGGGTACTCCGGTTTCCTCACACACTCCAAAGACATGCTGGTAGGTTAATTGGCTCCTGTCCAAAATTGGCCCTAGTATATGAATGTGAGTTGGGGACCTTGGATTGTGGGCTCCTTGAGAGTAGGGATCGATGTGAGTGTGCGATGTATGTGTGGAGCGCTGCGTAAATTGATGGTGCTATATGGGTACCTTAAATAAATAGTATATAATAGAGGAGCATCTTAATGAGACACTTGTAGACACTCGCTCAGGTTGAACTGGATGGACTGGTGTCTTTATTCAACCTTACTAACTATGTAAATAGCCTTGCAGTGACCTTTTTTAAAGAGAGCTTAACTTTTGCCGTTATAGTTTACATAGTGACATTTGCTGTGTAGTGTCTTAAACCATATTAATGCTTTTGTCTTACAGTGTGTCCTGGAGGCCTGGAAGCCCCATGTAGTAATCATGGAACATGTGTAGATGGAATGGCAGGAACGGGTCAGTGTATCTGTACAAAGGGGTTTAATGGGACAGCTTGTGAGCTATGTGCCCCTAACAGATATGGCCCAGACTGTAAAGGTAAGTTTATTTTACCAAGGACTCAATGGTTAAAAGAAAATGCTCATCAACTGCTTACATTGCAAGGATTTTTATTAAACCTTATTTCAGATTCCTACCTGCCCCTGCTTGGAGATAGAGTTTTCCGGTTGATGGGGTATTCATAAATATTGAGACGATAGATAATTTAATTTGCTGTTAGTCTTCTAGGCAATGATATGTTTAATTAAAGTGAACTATTAAATAAATTGCACAGTTCACATGAATCGGTAGGGCACGAGGCAGCATTACCAGATCCTGTTTTGTAGAAATAGAATACTTTTAAAGAGATTTTGTCAATTTGCCCATGCAGAGAGTCTTGAAAGCACACCCACTTATATCTTTCCTGTGTTCCCTTGCCAGAACACTGACTCCTAACCATGCGTAAGCTATTTTTCACCCCGTCTCCCTCCCATGATAGTGTGCAGGCCTGGGGACTGGCTGCTTTGGCTTAAGCAATGCATGCTTTTAGGTAGAGATGCATCAATACAATTTTTGAACACCGAGTATGAGTACCAATACTTTTTTAAAGTACTCACCGATACCTATTGCCTAGGAAGACTGGGTAGAGGGGTGGTAATAATAATAAAAATAAAGAAAATAAATAAACGTATAAATAAATTGATTGTTATTTATTGATTAATAAAAGCAAAAATCATATCTAACAACCAGTCCTTGAAGTGCAAAGTCCATAAAGTACAGACGTGCCAAGCTTGTGTGTATCATACAAACATGGGAAACACTGGGCAAAGGAGAAAACTATACAAAGTTTCAGCTGATACAAGTAGTTCACCTTATTGTCAAGTGGAATTAAGATTGTCCACTCACATGCTGCTATATGTGGATAGGATCCCGGATGCATGGCTCAACAACAAGCTCCTGGCCAGGGAGAAAGGGAGCAGATGTAACAGCTGGGTAAAAACTGGAGGAGAAGCTAGATGAGGAGAGTCGCCCGCAGCCGCTGCTGAAAACCAGGGGGTCGAAAAATGCAGGATGACAGAGACAGACCCGCTAGTGGCTAGGAGAACACTGCAGCTGGCGGGAGAGAAAGGAGGATGTGGGGAAGGCACCTGGCATAGCTGGTAGGAGGGAAACGAGGAGGCAAAGGCAGAAGTGACAGCAGGCGGGAGGGGAGAAGGAGGCGGGGACAGCTGAAACTTCATTGGTTAAGGACGCGACAGCCCTGCTCCTTAACAACCGATAATTGCCAGCATTCTTTTGTTACATTCCTCCTGTTGACAGCTGAAAAAAACAAATTTGAAAGTATCGGTTTTAGGTATCGGAGCATTTGCATGAGTACCGATACTCGTGCAAATGCTTAGTATCTGCACTGATACCAGTATCGGTACAACCCTACTTTTAGGCAGTCACATGCTCCCGTATACCTGGAAGCACCAAGTATTCAGGCTAGCTCCAATGCAGCAAAGAACAGCAGGGGAATATGGTAAGAGAGAATGAATGAGCAATGTGACCTAGTCTTTTAAACCAATTTGCTACCACTTCTGCAAGTATTACAGAGTGGCGCTGTTGGGATGTAAACAAAATTGCAGCTGCTCTCCAGATGCCCGGGGCATCCATGCCACTGTTTAAATGGACAGCAGAGGAGAGACAAGAAACCTTTTGTTTCTCAATCTCGCTTGTGATAATGAACCTGAAGCACATCCTGCTTCTGAGCCGTTAGAACCAAATGTGTCTGGGAAAACAATTGATCAAGTACTAACGGCATTGATCTGGTTGAGGGGAGTGTTGAGGAGGCATTAGGGGGCCAAAAAACTATAAGAGTACCTGTCACTACATATATGCTAGCACTTAGGGGGCTCTTATTGAGTCCCCCAGGTGTGCGCATACAAGTATATGAATGCAATTGCAGGTGTACAGAGCACCCGGGCACATAAATTATGATTGCACAACACATAGGTATCACCACACACACCATAGAGAGGGGAAATATTGTTGGGCCAATTTTTCCGGTTAACTCTAAACTGATGACCTGAAAAGTTTTTAAAACTTCATTTATGGAAATTATGGTATTGTAGTTTGTGGGCATTTGCAGCCGCACCAAATTTAAGCATATTTGATATCTATTTGCTCAACTTAGTCTCAAATGTTATACTTTATAAAAAATATGGAGATTTTGTTGTGTATATGTGCATTAACATGAATTCGAGAATACGGTATACATATACCCGGAAGGGGGCAGGGAGAAGATGCTTGTGCTGGTGAGGGAACTTGCAGACGTCAGATTGCTGGGGAGAGAGGTGAGTATAGGAGGATTTAATATTTTTGCTTTAGCGTGCCCAAGTGTGAAGCTGAAATGTGCTCATTAAATTATGGTGTTTGATAGTAGACTCTTCTCAGGGAATGGATATAGAATGATTGATTCCCAGCCAGTTGCTATTGTTTTCCCAGTACTAGCTCCGAACTGTCCCTTTTTTGGAACCAAATCCCTCTGTCCATTTTTCCTCCGTAAATGATCCTGTTTTAGCTCTGATTTACAGATTACATATAAATATACTATTAAACTTTACAGTTTTTTTTTTTTTTTTGCACTAAACTTTTCCATCCTTTAGAATTCGATTTTTGTATTGGTTATTTTTACTTGCCAACAGGGCAACCATCAGAAATTTTGGGGCCCCTTACACAGCTTTAGGCCTGGCCCCCCCCCACCGGCCCACCCACTGGCTGTCCCACTGAATCTGCCCACTGGTCATCCCACAAAGGCCCATCCCATGTCATCCTCCTTTGCCTGCAATCCCATTCCTCCCCCAGTGCCATCTCCTCCATCCCATGTCCTCCTCCTCCATCCCATGTACTCCTACTTCAGTACCATCTCCTCCATCCCATGTCCTCCTCCTCCATCCCATGTACTTCTATTTCAGTCCCATCTCTTCCATCCCACATCTTCCTCCTCCTCCTCCAGTCCTATCTCCTCCATCCCATGTACTCCTACTTCAGTCCCATCTCCTCCTACTCCTCTAGTCCCATCTCCTCCATCATATGTACTCTTACTTTAGTCTCATCTCCTCCATCCCACATCCTCCTCCAGTCACATCGCCTCCATCCCACTTCCTCCTCCTCCAGTTCCATCTCCTCCTCCTCCAGTCTCATCTCCTCCATCCCACATCCTCCTCCTCCAGTCCCATCTCCTCTATCCACACATCGTCCTCTTCCTGCAGTCCCATCTCCATCATCCCATGTACTCCTACTCCAGTTCCATCTCCTCCATCCCACATCCTCCTCCTCCACTTCCATCTCCTCCTCCTGCAGCCCCATCTTCTCTATCCCACGTCCTCCTCCTCCTACAGTCCCATCTACTTCATCCCCATGTACTATTATTCCAGTTCCATCTTCCCCATCCCATGTCCTCCTCCAGTCAATTGTCCTCCATCCCATGTTCTCCTCCTCCAGTCCCATCTCTTCCATCCCATTCCTCTTCCAGTCCCAACTCATTCATCCCATGTCCTCCTCCTCCTCCAGTCCCATCTCCTTCTACCACAGGAAGGAGAAAGTGGGACTGGTGGGGGCAGTGTGTTTTTGAGGGGGCAGGGAGACAGGAGGGGGAAATGTCACAGGAGAAGAGCAGCGTGAAAGGAGGGGGGCAGTATGACAAAGGGGGGGTTAGCTGGAGGGGGAAGTGTCATGGGAGAAGGTCAGCGGGACAGGTGGGGGGCAGCAGGACAGGAGGGGGGAGCGTCATGGAAGGGGGGCAGCGGCACAGATGGGGGTGGGGGCGCACGGGCCCCTTACTTGTGTACCGGCTGTACCCCCCTGATGGCGGCCCTGCTTGCCAATATAGCAGTATTAGCAATGAAAAAAGCCCCAATAGGTTTAGGTGATCATTCTTGTGTTTTAATGTCAATGTGACCAGGGGGTATAGCAGGGGTGTGTCCTTTGCCTAATTATTTTTTGCTAAAAAAGGTGTCCATTGTTCCCATCTTACGCGTTAAGACAAGCAGACCTAGAAATACACAGCACCATCCAGTGTCACTTTAGTATAATCTCAACGTAAACCTGTTACTGTTGGTATAATTCAACATTCAGCCCTGGTTAACACTGACTGCGGGAATGAAATCGTGCGATTTACAAAGTTACATAGTTAGTCAGGTTGAAAAAAGACAGTCGATCCAGTTCAACAAAAAAAAAAAAACACAAACCTATACCCACAGTTGATCCAGAGGAAGGCAAAAAAAACCAGCAAAGCATGATCCAATTTGCTACTGCAGGAAGCTGAACTCGCACGATTTCATTCCCACATGTCAGTCCCGATTTCAGTGGTGATTTCAGAGACATCTGTGCGGGTTTCTGCACAGATGTCAATGGAAATCCCACCCTGAAATCGCCAAAAGTAGTACAGAGACTACTTTTGAAAATCAGTGCGGGGCCGCACAGATTGGGATGGTGCCATTGCCGGCACTTGCCGCCGATTTGGCATGCGATTTGACATGACATAGATAACAGAAAAAAGTCCCCTATAATAAGGGAGGAGGGGGGAGGAGGAGGATGGCCAGGACTTCACATTATAAGTGATGTTCTGCTTTAAACAGAGTTTAGCCATTAATTGCAAAACTTGCAAGCATGTACAGGAGTAGGGTGAGGGGGTGGTTGCTACATTTTTCATGTTCCCCTCCTCATTGAGCACCAAGTCAGGGTCACAAAAGAGGTCTGCCCTGGGGTGGATTCTTCTGGGCTATGCTAGGCGCTTTGGATAGGGTCACTACCTTACACGTGAGGTACCTTTACTTGAACTGACGATTGAACTCTAGTTAATTCTCTCGATGCTAACGTACATCACCATGGCCACTGATGCATTTAGGAAGGACACGGAGAGCCGATGCCCTCTCCATTTGTCCAGTGTTTCTCTCCCAGTAGTGGAATGGAGTCCCACCATGCACCTAGTGCAAACTCTATGTGTGCACTACACTTAACTCTTCCTCTTCCGTACCTGTGTACAGGCTGAGGACCTCTGCGGTGCTGATCTGCTCCCATTGCTATGGTAGATGGACCTGCTCACAGAGTGCCGACAACAACTCCTACTGCAAGAGGCTATCCTACCTGTCACATGTACACGCTTATGACCGGCTGCTAGAGAAACCTTTGTTACCCTTGGTAACCACTGTATCTTCACACTGTATTAACTCCTGTACTGCTGTCTTTATACCCCAGTGTGTATAACTGACCCGAGATGTAGATTATGTGTGCCTGTTACTTGCATTACACCACTTGAGTAACTTCAGATCATGCAGAGGCAAAGTTTCAAAAGCTTTACTGAAATAACTTGACATGACAGAACAGAAGCAACAGTCTTTCCCTAAATGAGTCCCTAACTCAGGCTTGTGGCTGCCCCAGCATACCTGCACAGGAAAGAGTCCATAACTGGTTGAGTCCATAATGGTAGTATCCATGATTGACATCTTCAGGGGGCAATCCCCCTATACTGTAGAAGGATCCTAAGGACAGATGTTCATTAGTTGGCACTCCGGTCTCTTCATCTTTCAGCAGGCTAGCAGGACGGACTCCAGCAACTGTACCACGAACAAACCAAAGAACAGCCAACAGCAGCAACTGCGCTCTTTCAGGTCCAGACCCCTGTCCCTTTTATAATACACAGGACTCGTGGGTCAGACCCAAAAAAAAGCCTGCCAAGAAAGAACTGGGACACACAATTAACACACTAACCGACTGGGACAGCATAAAACTCTACCTGCCTACAATCAGGCAGGATTTTTTTTATTGCAGAACAGATGTACTGGGTAAGATTTACTAAAACTGGAGCACTCAGAATCTGGTGCAGCTGTTAGGCAATCAGCTTCTAACTTCAGCTTGTTCAATTAAGCTTTGACAATGAAATCTGGAAGCAGGGCTGCACCAGATTTTGCACAATGCAGTTTTAGTAAATAAACCCCATTATGACTGTTCTGCAAAACAAGGCTGATTACCTTCCTCCTCACAAATTGTTTTTAGAATGTGCTACTGTAAACTGTCTGAAACCAGACTTTGTTTGCTGCAACTCTTGAGAATCTTGGAAAATTGTTAAACAGCTACAGTGGTGAGTGAGTGCTTTTTTTTGCTGCCTGTCTGGCCACAGATGTTCTTCTATAAATATAAATTATATCTTATATAAAATTTTATTGATTTGGTTTACATTTATTTTAAACGGTAGACACTAGGCAAGCAGTGTATAGCTGGGCATATACAAATTGAATTTCGGACGACGACTGCTGAGTCAGCCAAAATTTATTTGGGTGCCCCTGCCAGCACCACCCAGGTGAAGCCAGGTGTAAAAACAGCACCTGAATCCAATCGGATGCAGACACTTCTGGGGTATTTAGACGGCTGCTGGTGTTTGCAATGCCAGCACTGCAGATTCATCAATCCATGCTGTTTCACACGGATGGGGGAATCAAGTGATTTCTCTCCTTCAGCCCACTAAAGGAAAACAAATATTAACATTTATGTCTAGCCATAGAGGTGCAGATGTCTCCCTGAAAATGAAAGGCTGTTAGATTTCTACCTGAACAGGTTCTGGAATGTACAGTGATCCCATGCAAATAGCAGCACACAATCAATACATTTTGACCATTTACTCTTCTTCTATAGAGGAGGGAAAAATAGAAACCGTATTGCGTGAAGATTTTTTTAAACAAGTTGGGAAATATCTCTTGAGAAAACCAGCACCTGAGGCCCTTAATATCCTTCTACAGCACAGCAGAAAGGGTTCAAAATTCACAAGTGATGCTTTGCAATTGGGAACATTGCTTGTTTTGTTCCTACTGTCTTTAGCCAGTCTCAGTTGCACCAACATCACACATCCTACTTTTCTCTAGCTCCAACTGTTTGTATTGAATATAAACTGATCAGCCATAACTTTATGACCACCCACCTAATATTGAGTTTGTCCACTTTTTGCTGCCAAAACAGCCCTGACTCGTCAACTCATGAACACCAATCCAATAGACCTCTGAGTTCACACCCCTCATCCAATTCCTATGACAGGAGACTCTGACCGGCTCTCAATGGAGCTGGTTCCCATATCTCCGGGGCGGCTGTGGAGCGCATTGCACAGGGGTCCTGTGCGTCTTTGGCCCGTTTCAGGTCCGAATTCAGGCAAAAATTCTGGCCTGATTTCTCACGGATGCACCGGACCCCTGCTGTGAGCTACATCCGAATTATTAAGTGTAAACCCAGCCTAAAGGAAAACTGGTATTTGGCACCAAGTCGTCAGTAGCACATCCCTTAAATCCTGTAAGTTGTGAGGTGGGCCACCATGGATCACACTTGTTTTTCCAGCACATTCCACGGATGCTCGATTAAATTGAGATCTGGAGAATTTGAAGGCCAAGTCAACACCTCAAACTCATGTTCTTCAAAACATTCTTGAACCATTTTTGCAAAGTGAGAAGGGTATATTAT
Source organism: Aquarana catesbeiana (assembly GCF_042186555.1). Classification (NCBI taxonomy): domain Eukaryota; kingdom Metazoa; phylum Chordata; class Amphibia; order Anura; family Ranidae; genus Aquarana; species Aquarana catesbeiana. The sequence continues at coordinate 88,223,625 of NC_133330.1, read as the reverse complement.
CTTACTGAAAGAGGCCAGTGCCATCAGGGAATATTATTTCCATGAAGGAGTATACTTGGTCAGCAACAATGTTTAGGTAGGCGGTACATGTCAGAAACCATGGCAGGACTCAAGGTCCCCCATCAGAACATTGTCCAAAACATCTGCCTTCACCGGGTTACCTTCTTCCCATACTGCATCCTGGTGTCATCTCTTCCTCAGGTAAGCAACACACGCGCACCCAGCCACCCACATAATGTAACATGAATCATCAGACCAGGCCACCTCCATCTATTGTTCCGTCGTCCATTTCTGATACTCACATGCCCATTGTAGGCACTTTTGGCAGCGGACACTGGTCAGCATAGGCACCCTGATCAGTCTGCAGCTATGCAGCCCCATACACAACAAACTGGATGCCCATTTTTTTCTCCTTTCAACACATCAGCTTCAGGAACAACGTGTTCACTTGCTGTCCAATATATTCCACTGTTTTTTATATGCCATTATACTAAAATAATATCAGCGGTCATAAAGCCTTTAGCTCATCTGTGTACATGAAAATACTTTGTTAAAAATCTACTGTTTACTTTCCAGAATGCACCTGTACACAAAATGGACAATGTAGCGATGGAATTTCTGGCGATGGAGCGTGTTTCTGTGCCAAAGGATGGACTGGCCAGAACTGTGACAATAAACTTGGTAAGAACTAAACTTTGAAATGTTGAATTTCCATTCTATAAATATTTTCGTGCAAATATTGCTTACATTGTTAGTGAGAGCTATAGAAACTGTATCGGGTTCTGTATACAGTAATTTAATGTGTAACGGCACTTATAGCTTTACTGCACAACAGTGGTGGCAAAAAAAAAAATGCAATGAGGACGGATGTTTAGAGGCATTTGAAACACCAAATGCCTGTAAAACACAGCTAAACTCGCGTTTAGCCACGTTTCGTTTAAAGGCGTTTTTCATTTTTGACTATTTGCAAAAAAAAAAAAAAAAAAAACTTCTAAACGCAAACGCGGCATGACGGACGTTTTTAAAGGTCGGTTACTATCTGTCAGGTTAAATCGTTCAGGAGAGGTTTTAAAACGTCCCATGTACATTAAGCCTAAATCAAAATAAAATGTAAACAGTTTTTTTTTTTTTTTTTTTTTCTGTTCAATAACGCCTTAGCTATAATTACCCACTAAGTTTCTCCATCCACCTTTTTTGCCTTAGCAGTTTTTTTTACAATAGTATATTTATGTTAAAGTAACTTTTTAGTTTTGAATAGAGTAGATTGGCATTAGAACACCATTCAGGTTTTTATTGCTACTTGTGCCCCCCATTAGGGAGATTTACCTTCTCGATTTGTCATATTTACTTTTATCACCAAAAGTGAACGTGAAAGAATATCACAAATTTTGGGTTGTCATCAGAACAGTAATAAAGGGGAAATCTTCCAATGGGGACATTAGTTCTGGTGACCCTCCTGTTTTAGCTATGGGACAGGAAGGGAAAGCAAACACAGATGGCAAAAAAGAACTGGCAGGGGTTATAACCCTCCTTTAATCTTTTCAAACTGAATAAAAGTTTTGCCTTTAGTTCTACTTGAAGTTTGTTACATTTGTTTTCCATTAAATAACTACCATGTATTTTAACCAGCAGCATAAATGCATTGTTGTCATGAAGGGGACAAATCACAAGATTCAATTTTGCACCTACAGTAACATTGGATGACTTAAAACTATTACTGGTCACAACTGCAAAAACATGTAGTTTTACACCTTTAAAAAAATGAAATAAATTGAGTAATAAGAAGTCAATTACAGAGGTAGAAAGCCTTGTTTATCCCCCACAATCTGTGTACACTTAAGTGCTAAAGCCTCAGATACTCACCTCCGCTCTAACAATCCGTGGTCTGTGAGTTTCCGTTGCCGGCCTTGACATTTTCTCCCCAACTTCTTCAAGATGCTAAGTCTTCGGCCATCTTGAATTGGCTGTTGCAGGATGATGTAACTTCAGTGCATGTGGAGGAGTTCATTCATAAGTTACTGCCAAGGCAAGTAGTTGAACTATAAAATGCATTGTTGTCTATAAGGGATAAACAGCTGCTAGTCCCAAGGAGTTAATGTAACTATTGTACTTGATCATTTCTAATTAAGTATCATTCTTTTATTTCTCACATGTAATTGTAGTGATTGAGCCCACTTGCTCACCAGACTGTGATGGTAATGCCACATGCAGAACTGACAATGAATGTGTATGTAACCCACACTATGAGGGAGATGGAAAAACATGCAAAGGTAAGTTCATCTAGGTACAAAAAAAGTGAAATGGTCTCATAAAGCAGTATAAAGTAAAGTATGATAAAGTAGAACAATGAATGAAAGAAGAATAACTTACAAAGAAATATGGGTATTTTGTCCTTGTGTACTGTCTGTATCCCTGTAGAGGAGACACTTCTTGTACATTTCACGATGTGAGTGGAAGCTCCTCTAAGGGTGCACAGGTAGATTCTCTGTTTCTTTTACTTTTTTGCAATAAAAAAAAAAATCCTTCTCAATCTTATGCGCATGTCTCTAAAAAGACAAAAAATCCTTGCTACTCCATCTATTAATCACTGTCAGTGCATGCATTCCTAGTACCTAGAAACAATCTGCACCGCCAACACTTCAACAGTGGTTTGCCAAGGTGAATGATATCCAAACTTTGGAAGAATTTATTGCGGCTCTCAGGGATAAGCCAGCAGATGAGATTAACCTTTTCACTGCCAGGCCTTATGCTCCACTTTTAAACTTGGCTGATCAGGTCATTTTTGCAATTTTTCTATTGCTTTTTTTATTTTTCCCTCACAGCTTCAGAGTTTGTAAAAGACCCCCCCCCCCCCCCCAAACCATATATGCTCTGAAAGCACATGACCAGTAGAATAGAAATAAGGTCCTACTGATTTTTAGGGCACAATGATATTTGTGCAAATGTTTATCAAAACAATATTTTCGCTAAAAATAGACTAAAATCATTATTAGCAGATAAAAACACAGCAAATTCTAGAAAATTCCTAATATAAGAGCTAACCTGTATTGAGTTAATAAATAACAAATATTTGTAAATTTTAAATTGTGCCTTTTTGCGAAATGATGAAAATTGAACGTACACAAAACTATAAATAACTAGAATTCTCTAAAAATCGAAAGGTTTTCATTTTTCACTTAAAGCTTTCAGAGTTTGTAAAAGATTCCCCCCCCCCCCCCCCAACTATACATTTTCTAAAAGCATAGGACCAGTAGAATAAAAAGTAGGTGCTACTGATTTTTAAGGCCCTGCAATATTTGCGCAAATGTTTACCAAAACAATATTTTTGCTAAAAATGCACTAAAATCATTATTAGCAGATACAAACACAGGAAATTTTACAAAATTCCTGCTAAAATCCTTCTAAATGTAAAAGATAAACCTGTATTGAGTTAATAAATAACAAATATTTGTAAATTTAAATTGCGCCTTTTTTTGAGAAATGGTGAAAATTGGATGTGAGCAAAAATTTCTCAAAAAATCTAGAGTTTCTCATTTCTCACTTACAGCTTTCAGAGTTTGTAAAAGACCCCCCAAACTATATATTTTCTGAAAGCACATGACCAAATGAATAAAAAAGAGGTGCTACTGATTTTTAAGGCACCATGATATTTGCGCAAATGTTTATCAAACAATATTTTTGCTAAAAATACACTAAAATCATTATTAGTGGATCTATACATGGCAAAATTAACAAAATTCTTGCTCAATTCCTACTAAATATAAAAGTTAAGTTGTATTGCATTAATAACAAATTTTGTACATTTTAAATTGCACCTTTTTGTGAAATGGTGAAAACTGAAGGTATGCAAAACTGTAAAATAATTTACTCTAAAAATCCGGAGGTTACCATTTTTCACTTAAAGCTTTCAGAATTTGAAAAGACCCCCCAAATCATACATTTTCTGAAAGAACATGACCTGTAAAATAAAAAAAAGTGCTATACTGATTTTTTGGGCCCCGAAATAATTGCGCAAATGTTCATCAAATCTCTATTTTCACTAAAAATTGCTACTAAAGCATCGTTCACACGTGGCATACTAAAGTGTATGCCCATGGAGGGCCATGTTTACTCGCACAGGGATGCACAGGTGTTCCGTGCATCCCCGTGCAGGCAGTCCTATTTTTGTCAATTGGGATGCAACGGCTGCACAGGCATAGCCGCCGCTCCCAATCTGACATGGGTGTGGATACAGGACCCTGAACGTAGACCGAGTGAGCTCAGGGACGTGAAACTGGACCTACAGGTTCTTGTCTGAAAGGGCATGACCTGTAGAATAAGAAGAAGATGCTATTGATTTTAGGGCCCTGTGATATTTGAGCAAATGTTTATCAAAACAATATATTTTCTAAAAATACACTAAAATCATTATTAGCATATATAAACACAGCAAATTTGACTAAATTTCTACTAAATATAAAAGATTAACCTGTATTGAGTTAATAAGTAACAAATATTTGTAAATTTTAAATTGCACCTTTTTGCGAAATGGTGAAAATTGAACATACACAAAACTTTAAGTAACCCAAAATCTCAAAAAATCTGAAGGTTTTCGTATTCACTTACAGCTTTCAGAGTTTGGAAAATACCCCCCAAACTGTAAATTTTCTGAAAGCATAGGACCAGTACAATAAAAGTAAGGTGCTACTGATTCTCCATCTGATCGCCCCAATAGAGACCAGCGGGCTGTTTCTGTGTCCACTCTGCATCAGTGGCGTGGACACAGACCTATCATTTGCCTGCTCAGCAGGGATCAGCGGACAGATTGCCTGCTGAGCAGGCGGATCTGCTTGATGGAATCCATTCCATGTGAAAGGGGCCTTACTATGGTTTTATTTTTATATATTTTTAAACTTTAAAAAAAAAAATTACAATTACATTTTTTTATATTTTGTACTTTTTTTTGTTTTTGTTCTTTTGGTCTTTTGTGAGATGTCAGAGGTCTAAACTGACCCCTGTTATCTCTTTTTTTTTTTTTTAAAGTGCAGCCTCTCTGCTCCTCACAAATGAAGAAAGATTTTAACACTTTTCTGTCCTATTTGAAGGGGTGTAGGGAAGAGAAGACTGCAGATAAACAAGTAAAACCTATATAAGAGGATTTTTTTCATCTCTGTGTATCATTTGAGGCTGTTCACTTCACTGGGTATATGTGAGGGTTTACAACCACTTTAAGAAATGAAAATATAGTGAGGAATTTAAATGCTCATCCAGAACAATGCATTTAGATCTAGTCTAGTTCCCATTCCCCTCCATCCTTTTTTTTTCTTCTTTTTTTTTCCTATTGACCAGCGGTTTCTCAGGTTGAAGACCTCACCCCCACCTCCCTCCCTCGCTTTATTCCCAAACCTTATTCCCATACTCTTTGCCTATGGCTTTTTCCCGTGTAGAAAATGGTAAAAAATTAGTATAGTATCACTGAACATCATATGCCAAAGTATACAGCTATTACTTACTGTATTGTCTGTCTTTGCGTTGTATACGCTTGGATTATGGCATGTGGTCTGCCTTGTGCGTTTTCATAGATTGATTGGAATTTTTTGGTATGTGACTACTACTTTTTTCCTTTTTTTGATGAAACTCTCAACCAAAAAAAGAATGTTAAAAAAAAATGACTTGTCTTCTACCCAAAGATATTAGTATACAGATTTGAACCCCCATAGCTGCAAGACCAGCAAGCTTGCAACCGCTCCCCACTTCACCCACTGTGATGATCCTAGACTTAACAATACCCTCCCTAAACTGCCACCCTCTGTAGCTGATCATATGCCACTTCCTTTGGCTCTGTTCAGTAAGAGAGAAAGTCCTGTGTAAGCCCCAGGCCATGACACAGTTATAAGTTCTTCCTCTGCTAAGTGTCATTGCTGGATGTACACGCACTGAACTGGAATGGCTCACATGCGCCCTATACCTAGAAGTACCCAGTGTTTCTTTCTGCGCCCAATGATCAAACAGTGTCAGGAGAGCAAAGTTGAATGTGTGCTGCTGGTGGGGTTAAGGAAACCTGCCTTAACCTCCCATGGGTGGACTATAATTGGTTTTGATTTTATATTATTTTTTTGTAAAGTTTAAACATTTTTAAACTGATGCCTTATTTTTCTTTTTTTACTAATATATACATATTATTTATATTACATATAAATTATAATCTTTCCTACTCTGTCATGTTAAAAAAACATTTAACATGGTCTGGAGTTCCACTTAAAACAGTCCATATTACTAAGCTTAAGGTATTTGCTATAGTTGACTGTTGAAATTTGCTGTTAAATGTATCATCTGGCTGATATGATGCTGTTCTGTTTCCTTGAGGATAGATATAAAATGCTCTTACATCAGTTCAGTATTCCCCAATTTAGTAATCACTGTGTTCCTTCACTTTGCAGTTATTGACCAATGTCAGATGTACAATGGCGGGTGTAGTATCAATGCTCAGTGCTCTATGGTTGGGACAAAAGTTTCATGTACATGTCTTCCTGGATATGAAGGAGATGGTAATGTGTGCACCCCAATCAACCCTTGTGCAAATGGGGAAAACGGAGGCTGTAGTGAACATGCAACATGTATTTACACTGGTCCGGTAAGTGCACAGCTACATATCTCTATGCTGTAGGTATTTACGCAAGAATATGCTGGTGCCTTAAGTACACATGATGTACACTTTTTACATGCCTGACTGCTTATTCTTAAATAGCCAGTTCACCCAGTTGTTGGTAGGTGCATGCATGCATTATACATACTAGGGGGAGAACAACTAGGAGTGGTGGGGAAGGATCTGGGGGTTCTGGTAGATCAAATAATAGCGTGCAATGCCAAGCTGCAGTTTCCAAAGCGAGCAAAATCCTTTCTTGTTTTAAGGGAGGCATGGACTGCAGAGAGAGAGATATCATTTTGCCCCTGTACAAATCATTAGTAAGACCTCATCAGTTCAGTTTTGGGCACCAGTTCATAAAAAGGATATCGGGGAACTGGAGAAAGTGCAGAGAAGAGCAACCAAACTGATAAGAGGCATTGAGGAGCTTAGCTATGAGGAAAGATTAGCTGAACTGAATTTATTCTCTCTGGAGAAGAGGTGGTTAAGGAGGGGATATGATCAACATGTATAAATACATAAGGGGTCCATATAGTGAACTCAGTGATGAGTTACTCACTTTAAGGTCATCACAGAGGACAAGGGGGCATCTAGAAGAAAATGCTTCTTCACAGTAAGAGCCATAACAGCTTCAGCTCTTCTAGGAAGCCTAATGCCCTAAGAGTTCCTTTCACTGGAACTAAGGGGCTAAGCCCAACCCCTGAAAATTCAACCCAACACCATAATCCCCTCTCCACCAAATGATTTGGACCAATGCACAAAGCAAGGTCCATAAAGACATGATTGAGCGAGTTTGGGGTGGAGGAACTTGACTGGCCTGCACAGAGTCCTGACCTCAACCCAATAAAACACCTTTGGGATGAATTGGAGAGCAGACTACGAGCCAGGCCTTCTCGTCCACATCAGTGCCTGACCTCACAAATGCGCTTCTGGAAAAATGGTCAAACATTCCCATAGACACACTCCTAAACTTTGTGGACAGCCTTCCCAGAAGAGTTGAAGCTGTTATAGCTGCAGAGGGTGGACCAACTCAATATTGAACCCTACGAACTAAGACTGGGATGCCATTAAAGATTGTGTGTGTGTGTGTGTGTGTGTGTGTGTGTGTGTGTGTATGTGTGTATGTGTATATATATATATATATATATATATATATATATATACACAGCCATCCCAATACTTTTGACAATATATTGTATTCATGGATCGTATAGATCCGCATACATACAGTACATCCCCTCATTATAAATTTACAACTTCATAAATTAGTGTTGCTGAATTAAGAATGTATTTTTTTTGTAATGTTAAGTGTTCTTACACTCCTTGCAATCTCCTTCAGGGTCTAGAAGTCCTTCCACTCTCTGAACCCCTTGTTGGACACCACTTGAGCAATTGTGAGGTTTCATTACATGCTCGACAATCCCACTCCTGGGTCTTACCAGTTCTGGCTTGTCCCGTCTCCAAATGGGTCGTCCACCCAATTGTGTAGTCTAGAAATTTTGCTCAAAGTCTTCCAAAAGTTGAATTAATCAAGAGGCATGATTTCAAATCACCACCTTCTTTGCCTGTCCGATACGATAGAAGGGGCTTGCAGCTCTAAGTAATTTGCACAGGCAGGTTTTAACTTAAAGTGATTGTAAAGCTTAATTTTTTAAATTAAAATAATAAAAATGTTATACTTACCTGCTTTGCGTAACTGTATTGCACAGAGTGGCCATTAACCTCCTCTTCTTGGGCCTCCTGCCGGCGCTGTGGTCTGCTCCTGTGCAGATGGCACAGAGCTTGTTGGGATCAGGCTCAGGTAAGTTTACAGGGGGGCGATACAGATACAGGGACATTTTTTTTACCTTAATGCAGGGAATGCATTAAGGTGAAAATTGTCCAGCCTTTAGAACCACTTTGATAAAATCTTTAAAGCCTAACTCCAAATGAATTCCCCTTGTGGCCCCCTCCGGCAGTCTTCAGTCTTCAGGCTGGTCAGAAATTAGTTCACCTATGTAACTTATTTCTCTTTCAGAATACACGGAGATGTGAATGTCACGATGGTTATGTGGGCAATGGTGTCCAGTGCCTTGAAAAATACACACCACCTATTAACCGATGCATGCAAGAAAATGGAGGCTGTGACTCACTGGCAAGCTGCACTGATCTCCACTATGAAGGTACTGGGTGCCATTAATTTTGATTCTCACATACATGTTCTGCACAATAACTAAATCATGTAATTACTGATATTCTTAAATCTATATTTTTCCTAGAATATGAGCCTGTGCAAAATGCAAACCAATGGTCCCCCCACTTTGATGTACCCTCCCCTCTCTGAGCCCATAGTGGCCTCACCCAATCATGCAGAGAGAGAACATGCAGGCTGCTGGAGAATCCTGCTTTAAAAAATACTAGTTGCCTGGCTGTTCTGTTCCAGTGACTTTAATACCAGCAAACCCATGCTCTCTGCTGATTGCTTAGCTTTAATTGTGAGTCAGGGGAGTGCACGTTGAACCCTGGCTGGGGTCGCTGCTCTCCTACAGAGAGTCCCATCTGCACTTTTATAACCAGCCACAGACTTTACAAAAGATTGTTTGGCAGCCATAACAAAACAAAAGATTTGCTCAGTTATTAACCCCCAAACTGGACCTATTTTAATTTCTGAGGAAGGTTTAATGGGGCTTTAAGATATTGTAAGTGCCGTGTTACATCTATGGCTCTTTCTTTTTTCAGAAAAAACAGCTGGAGTTTTTCATTTGCAGTCTCCTAAAGGCAAATATCAATTCACATATGAAGATGCAGTCAGTGCTTGCGATTCAGAGGGGGCAAGCATTGCCACTTTCCAGCAGCTGTCTGCTGCCCAGCAGGTATATGATTTTTGATAAAGATATGCTATACTTGGCCTTTTCACAAAAAACAAGGAGAGACTGAAGGTCACAGTGGATAAAGTCATTTAAATCTGTTTTAGGAGCGAAAATGAATAATCGTACGGTACAAGACATATGACTTGTATTCATAGACCATGGGTTATATGCAAACTACCTTCAGGTGATTGGACAATGGCAACTTGCTAAAACTGACCCTAGAGCACACCCATATAAACCTGCCTATTCCTTGAGACCCCATTTTTTTTGCTAGTGTCCTTAGGTGATCGACATGTTCTGCTCAGGAGAAGTATTTTTCTTTTCTAACCAATATTTTTTTTTTCTCCTAAGTTTCTATTAAGATCTAACTACTTACTGCCAATGGCTACCTAACAGTTTCCGCATTGAATACTCTGTGTGTACCTTGGGGACTGTACCCAGTCCCCACTTTGGGGAGTCATTGTGTAATGTTTGCTTTGAGAACTGGATCCTGCATTAGGCACTCACCTTTGCATATAGTGCAACGTGTGGAGTTAGTCGTAGGGTGCTCATACAGGTCAGTTATACAGGTCCAGGGCTGTGGCACATTTCTATGGTCCCCAGACCCTGAAGAGCCCTTCTGAAGTATGTCCACCATGACAGGTAAAACCTGGTCCCTAAACAGACCCAGCATTTTATAGCGCACAATGTGGTTTTGTAGGCAGAGGATTTGGGAGTTATTCACTATTTTATTAACTTTTGCCATGTTGTCTCAAATGTATCTCAACACAAGCAATTGAAATGTGGCAGTTTCCTACTATCTACTCTCAGGAAGACGAGGTAACTGTGTCATGCCTCACAGATGACACATTCCTGCTTGCTTTTTCCATAAAAAAATGCACACAACAGATTGTGGCACTCCTGCTGCCATCTTATACAGATACAAAGCCACAGGACCATGGTTAGCACCTGTGTTATAGCCACTCAAGTATCCAAGCACACAAAATCCCATCCATTCCTCACTCTATAACCGTGAGTACTCCATAGGAGATCCCTTCACTTAGCAATGGTTGATCACAGGTGAAGGGGAACTGGCACAAAAGCACCAAATAGCATGCGTTCTGCAGATAGCCTACAAGAAACCCAAACCACCGCTCAAGATGAAAGCTGTTCTCTTGTCACAAAGCAGTGTCCTATTATAACATGACACATTTCTCTGCCACGGTGTCTGAATCAAATTCTTTGGACACCTTTCAGTGCTTCTATAACCTTTGGTTTTCACAGGCCAGGCACACTACACATCCTCTTTTCACCCTGACCCTGTTCAGGATTCTGGAACCTTCTTAACTTGAGGATATTATGGAGAAAATTATTTAAGACCCTGATTCTGTAGCGGAGACAGCAGATGACTTTCCTCCCTTACATTTTACAAGGTTCGTGTTACGGCTTCACCACAACTGCTCTCCAATGTGGACACACTAATTGACACAGTGCACATTAGTCTGCCTAGCAGCACCTGACTCTCCACAGCCTAAACAAGCCCCTATGGGCACTAAAAAAACTGGCAAGAAAGTCAAAGACTTTTCCAATACCGCATAAATTGATGAGGACTGACTCATTCCTTCTAAGCTTTTTGCTTAAATGTATCCTATGGATCCTGCCATTTCATTTACCAATAAACACCTTATAGTTCCCATTGAGGATATTCTCTCTTTTAAGGATTCTGTTGATAGGCATCTGGAAGCCCTTTTAAAGACCTTCGTTGTCCTTGTGGGTCAGCCAGTTAATGCTGCCATTTCTAGCTGAACATGACAAACGAACGTGTCTTTAAGGACTCTGCTGTGTTAGAACACTTGCAGCTGATGCCCGCATCCTTATTATTTTGTGTTGAGGCTCTAGAGCAGTCTTTTCCAACCCTTTTAACATAGAGAAACCCTTGAAATAACTTTTTGGCTTCAGAGAACCCCAACCACACTACCTGCCTGGAGTCTGCATGTTCCCCCTGTGCCTGTGTGGGTTTCCTCTGGGTACCCTGGTTTCCTCCCACACTCCAAAGACATGCTGGTAGGTTAATTGGCTTTTGTCTAAATTGGCCCTAGTATATGAATGTGAGTTAGGGACCTTTGACTATAAGCTCCTTGAGGTTAGGGACCAATGTTAATGTACAATGTATATGTAAAGCGCTGCGTAAATTGACAACGCTATATAAGTACCTTAATAGTAATAATAATACATTAGTGTGAAGAATGCTCCTTAAATTTGTAGTCCATGGGAAGGATCCCCATCTTACATATAGCTAAAAAGATTATAGGTGTCAGTTGTAACTCATCTAAGAGGCAGAAATTGCTTTTTGCTTGGGGAATCCTAGTTGGGAAACCCTGCTATACAGAATGTAATTGGCCAATTCTCTAGAATTTCTCTTATCTCTGTGCTTATGCACAGGATTTCGTGGTTAAAAGCTTGTTTTGCTGAACCTGCTTGTTAAAAGCATCTTCTACACATGTCATTTGACAGTGAACACCTATTTGAGGGGATACCTTGATTCATCGAGGAAGTAACTGGGGGAAAGTTACTCCTACCCCATAAGAAAAATCCCAAGGCTACTAACCTAAGACTACTACCACTGGACTCCCAAGTCCACTAAGCCTGCCCAGAAGCCCCCCCCCCCTCACAATGAAGGGGCTCCCCCACTCTTCAGCATGGGGTGAACATCTGTTGGCCTTTTCTCCAGTCTGTCTTCATGATGTCCCGACCTCTGGGTCCTTTGCCTTCTAATCTGACCATTTCATATCAAAAGAAAGCAGATTTAATGACCACCTTGCACCAACTTCAAGCACCAGGATAGGTTGTACCAGCTCATTCAGAACACTTTCAAGGTTTCTATTCTAGCCTATTCATGGTTCCAAAACTAAATGGGGGCATTTTCCTGATACTAGACTTAAAATCTTTAAACAGGTTTCTTTGTATACAAAAATTATGGATGGAATCAACCAAATCTATAATTTTTTTCTCAGACATGAGAAATTTCTGTTATCAGAAGACATACAGTACAAGATGTCTTTCTATACATCCCTATCTTCCCCTCACATCAACACTTTCTGCCTTTTGCTGTGGGAGACCAGCACTCTGTAGCAGTACCTTTTCATGCTGTCCCCTGCACCCAAAGTGTTCACAAAATAGTTTGGCATGCTTCTGACTCTTCTGCCAACCAAGAGCATTCAGGGGGCATGGCTTTTGGCGAATGGAGTAAGACACGGTGAAGGATAGCTCTGCCCAGATTCCTGAAAATTCTCCTGACAACTCCTCTCTCTTGGGCTGTATCGGCTCCCACTGACCCGCAATACCATTCACACGCCCGCGGTGTCACTCCCGCGGTGTTACTCAGGTGCCAGCATGTCTAGAAAAGGCAAAGATCTCTACCTGGGACCCGATCTATCGGGTCAAGATAGCGGCCGAGTGCCTCTCTCGGCAAAGGGGGCCGCACAGAAGCTGTTCAACGAGCATTTTTCCCGGAACACTCCAGCTAAACCATCTCCACTGCCTGCAGATCCTACACTCAGCTACCCAGTGGATGAAAACAGCGGGCTGGACTGGCAGGAGGACCCAGTGGATGCTGCCCTGTGGGTCACAGTGAGTGCCCGCCCCATCCCAGTAACACACACTGACCCCTCGCATGAGTATAGTGGAAGATGAGGTAGCGCCACTACAGCATGAACTGCGACAGGTGCAATCTATGTCCTCCAGTCACACTGTTCGCCTGGAGGACATGGAAAACAGGCTTAGAAGGAACAACGTGAGGACAGTGGGCATGCCTGAGAAGGTGGAGGGAAAGAACCCTGTCGCATTTATTGAGCGATGGCTGGTGGAGGTCTTTGGGAGAGAAGTCTTCTCCCCCATGTTTGCAGTGGCGCGTGCGCACCGAGTGCCTGACAGGCCCCCACGTCCGGAAGAACCGCCGAGGCCTTTCCTTTCAAATTCTTGAATTTTAAAGACTGAGACACTGCCCTATACCAAGCCCGCACCAGGGGAGATGCCATGAAGATGGAAAACATCTGAATATCCTTCTACCCTGACTTCTCGGCTGACCTACAATGCAAAGAGCGAAGTTTACTGAGGTAAAGAGGTGCCTGCGACGCTTTGATGTCACCTATGCAATGCTTTTATTCTGCCCGGCAGAGAGTGGCTGCTAACGAAGAGACCCACTTCTTCAACACTCCTACTGTGGCCTCAGAGTGGCTTGATTGTGTGGAACACACCTTGCGGCAACCTGAGAACTGGGTTATGGTGTTCCTTAACACTGTTTATTGCTTGAACTCCGGTTGCCTGATCCTTGAGAGGAATCTACCTACTATTTCAAGGCGGAGGCCTTCGTGACCCTTTTCCTGTTTGACCACCTACATGGAAAGTTTTCTTTTCCCCATGTCAGTCTCCTTCTTGCTATGGAATCTGCAAGTCCCATCGTATCACTTACCTTGTGATGGAGCCCCCTCTTGTTATTGCACTTGTCCCACGTGGAAACCCCCCCTTTTGATTCCCCACAGGATACCTCAGGGAATGAACCTTTGTAGTTTTTTCCAGTTATGTTTTTTTTTGTTCTTTTTTACGGTTAACCCAGAACAGATGTCCTGACGATACCAATGAACACCTTGTACAATATACATGTCGACCCTTTCAACTAAATGTATACCCCCCTCTGTCAGAGATTGCTGCTGGCCCCTTGCAGTAACACCAAGTAGCAAGTCCTCTAAACTGATGGTTTGGGACTCTCCCGATCTTCCTAATGCATACATAACTTATCCTGTTACTCATTTTAATTGCTTATCCATGTTTCTCTCCCTTGGGGCCCGGGCTCATCTATATTTTTGATTTTTTGATTACAGTGTTATGTCAGTAACAACTGCATTTACCTTTCTCTCCTGGAATGTTAGGGGGCTGGGTGATGGTGTGAAATGTACTGCACTATTTTCTGCGTTGAAACCTTACAAATCAGCTATAGTGTGTATACAGGAAACACACCTTCAAAAAGACACCATTCCATTACTAAGGTCCAGGGGATATCAGACTCAGTTTCACTCCACACACACAGCCTACTCCAGGGAGTAAGCATATTGATTTCCAATAATGTTCCCTTTCACCTGCAGTCCCGAATAGATGAACAGGGAAGATACATTTTTTTACTATGCAAACTGGCTGAATTGCTGTGTGTATGCCCCTCCAACCTTTTCTCCTGATAGCTTAAAATGTCTGGCTCAATTCATAAGCCCATATTCTAATTTACCCCTGTGGGTCCTGGGGGACTTTAATAATCTCCTTGATCAGACTCTAGACAAATTTACCCCACCTGGTGGCCACTCCACTGGCCCTGGAGGCCCTACCCCTTTTGCTAGATTGATTTCGGAGATTGTTTGCGAGATGTGTGGAGGGACAGAAATCCGGACAAACTGACCTTTTCCTGTTATTCGGCTGCTTACCGTGGCCTGTCCCGTATCGATTTATGCTTATGCAACTCCTTGGCACAAGTCAGGGTGTCACAGACTGATTATGCTTCCCGCAGTATCTCAGACCACTCACTCCTCTGGGTACGGATATCGGTCCCTGGGGTGAGGGGTGTGAGATTGTGGAAAGTCAACCCATTTTGGCTCCAGCTTTTTCCAGCAGACGACCCTATTCCGGAGGCTCTGAGATGCTTTCTTGGAGTCAACAGGAATACAGCCTCGAGAGGTATGGTTTGGGATGCCCTTAAGGCTCATCTTAGAGGCCTTATTATAAAGCAAATCTCCCACATAAAAACTGCAACCAAAGACTGGGAAACTTGTCAGATCTGCAATTTAATGTTTAGCGACTTTATGTGCATTTACCCTATATGCAATTGTGTCAATTCTCAGCAATTTGACAGGATCGCCGCTTTGATATTATGTGTCTTTTCACATTTGTTTGTTTAATGCGACAGACTGTTGTATCTCAAAGACTGGGAAACGTTTGTGGCTAGTGAGGTGCAGAGGGCAGCTAAATTGCAGACCCCACACCTTCTACTGAACACAGCTGGGTGGCAGCGCAGGAAATGTTTCAGCAGGTTGTCCTGAATGCTGCGGAAAATAAGTGTTTTTTTTTCTGCAGCAGCTGTATTTTGAGGAGGGGGAAAGTACAGGCCTTCTTTTGGCGGTTATCTCCCACTCACAACAGGGACTATCCCACATAGACAATATACAGAGCCCTATGGGGGACAGCATGCAGGACCTGACACAAATACTGAAGGTATTCACTGACTATATTCACGAAGTTTACTCATCTAAGGTAAACCTGACGGAGGAAGCACTGGTGCAGTTCTTGGACTGTTGCCCTCTACCATCACTGACTGACAATGGTCGCAAACTTCTCAATGCCCCTCTGACAATCGAGGAATTAGCCACAGCTGTGGCAAGCATGGCCAATAGCGAATCCCCTGGTACGGACGGGCTCCCAGTAGAAATATACAAGCGTTATAGTGACCCTCTTTTATCTGCCCTACTGAAGACCCTCAATGATGCTTTCATGACAGGCCACTTACCATCTTCTATGAACGAGGCTGTTGTGGTGATTCTCAAACCTGGCAAGAACCCAGTGCTGCCTGACTCGTATCGACCTATTTCTTTAATAAACACGGATATCAAGTTGCTGACTAGGGTACTGGCTACCAGGCTGGCAAAGGTGCTTTAGTACACTTGGATCAGTCGGGATTTATTCTGGCTAGATCAACAGCTCTGAACATCAGGCGACTGTTCCTGAACATACAGCTGCCTGTGGATAATCCTGGTAACAGCGTTGAGTGGAGATACCTGTGGGCTGTTATGCAGAAATTCCAGTTGGGAGAGACTTTTCTTAAATGGACGTGGCTGCTGTACTCTGCTCCTGAGGCATGGATTAGGATTAATGAGGTCCTGTCTGACCCCTTCTCTTTACATAGGGGGACAAGACAGGGGTGCCCGCTCTCGCCATTACTCTTCGCTCTGGCACTGGAGCCTCTGGCGGCGAGGGTGAGGGCATCCCCTGAGGTTGTTGGGTTTCGGTGGGGTGGGAGGGAGGATAAGCTCTCCCTCCACGCTTTCAATGTGACCGATTATGTATCCCTGAACCTTAAGCCCATTTTAGCTAAATTTAAACATAAACTAGGTAGCTGGTGTAAACTGCCTATTTCAGTGACAGGACGGGCTAATCTGATAAAGATGGTCTTGACTCCCCAGTTGCTTTATAGCCTCCACAATGCTCCTGTGTGGATACCACGCTACTGGTTTCAACGGGTGGATTCATTCTATAGAGCATTGCTGTGGAAAAATGGAGTGGCTAGGGTTAAACTGACCACTCTTCAGTATCCTAAAGACCAGGGGGGACTAGCAGTACCGCACGCCCTTACATATTTTTTCGCTGCCCAACTACAGCACCTCACTGGCTGGGATCTGCCAGATATGCTAGATCCCTCTAAGACCTTGGTGATCCCTTCAATGGTGGATTATTCTGCAATGTCCCAGCTTCAGCAGGGTCTCCCGGATCTGACACCTCACTGCCCCACAATAAGGTTGATCCTAAAACTTTGGGCGGAAGTGAAAACTAGACTGGGCTTAGGAGGCTTTTTGGAGTCTACTCACATATGGAATAACAACTCCTATCCCGATTTAAACAAAATTTCCTACCAGGCTGCGTGGGGGAGAGCTGGAGTCAAATATTTTGTACAACTGTATGATGGAATGTCAGCTACGGGGGAAGTTTCCCTCACTGGCTGGCCAATACTTTGTTTTTACAACTATGACATGCTATTAGAGCACTGGATAGGGGCTCAAACTTGAGACTAGATGACTAAGACTTTTTTCCGTTCATATTTACTGCTACAGACAAGACGGGTATTATCTCTCACATCTATGCCTATTTACTTACCCATATTCAAGCTCCTGATCTACTGCCCTGTATAGGAAAATGGGAGGCTGATGTAGGCCCCATAGATGGAGATAGATGGGATCAAATACTGACGACTGGTCCCCTGGTCTCTGTGTCAGCTACCCAAAAGCTGACGCACATGTTTATCTTGCATTGCTCCTATAGGACAACGCTACAACTGCACAGGTGGGGTAGAAGAGAATCCCCTTTAAGTCCAAAATGCCAGTTACACCAAGGAACATTAATTCATATGCTGTGGCGATGTCCCAAACTGGTCAGGTACTGGCAGGCAATACTGGACATCATTAATGTTACCCATACTACTCAACTGCAACTTGATCCAGTCACTTGCCTGCTGGGAGGACTAGAGGAGGACCTATATCCCCCCATACATACATATCGATACTGAGGCTGCTATATTTGGCCAGGAAATTAATTGTGAGGTATTGGATCTCCCCTTACACCTCCACATCCCAACAATGGGTTCAGGCGGTTAACAGGATACTTATTAGGGAGAAGCACACATATCAGCACAGGAAACTGCCGAACAACTTCACCAAAATATGGCAGGAATTGTTGGAGTTCCCACGGGTGCCCCCCCCCCCCCCCCCCACAGCTTGTACTCAACAGATTATTGGTGACCTAATGGAACCATGCAGCGGTAAAGTGACTATGGGGTAGGACATACATGTGCAAGTTTTGCTCTGCTTGATGGGCTGACAAGCTCACACCAGGTGTGACGCTCTCTGGGTTGAAGGATGTCTGTTTTTGTTTACTAGTTTTAGTATACCATTCTCCATTAGAGTACTGGAGTTAGATTTGCCGACATGATACACAGGTTTGGTGACACCGGGTATGCACTGTTAACTGTACTGTGATGACAAAGTCTATAACTGAGATGCTTGTAACCCAAATATCTGTGTATGTGTTTACCTACTTGCATCAACAATAAAATTATTTTCTCTGATTAAAAAAAAACCAAGAGCATTCATGTCACGGGTTACCTTGATAACCTACTGAAGGACTCCCCAGCCACAAATTTTTCTACCAACGTCCAAAGGGTAATTCTGTTCCTTCAACACTTTGGCTGTATAATCATTCAAAGTTTGTTCATCTGCTCTCAAACCGTCTGGAGTACCTGGGCCTAGTTTTGGACTCCCAAGCCCAAATATTCCTCCCTTAGGAGAAAGTTGCTTTCCTAAGGTCCACACGAGGATCCTTAGGTCAAAATGGCACTCCAACTTTGATACTGTATGAGGGTTCTGGGCTTGATGGTAGGCTCCTTCAAGGCACTTCCATTTGCCCAGGTTCAATCCAGACATCTTCAATCCAACATGCTCACGACATGAACTGATCGTCTTAAGAAATAAGATATACCCGGTCAAATCCAAATAGCTTATACATACTGTATATATAACCCAACAGGTGCTAAAGGAGTGTCACCACATGTTACCAATATTTCTGAATAAAGCTTCTGCACACTGCTATAAACCCTTTCTAGCAAATTTTGCATAAACATGGGGATTTTTAGTTCACATACATTGCAATACATGTTTAAGCTGGATTCGTTTGGGGAAGATGTAGGTGTGGGGCTGTTCCACTTAGAAGAACTTGTATATGTGTTTAAAAGTGAATAAAATGCTGAAAACTTTTTGAAACCAATACGTGAATCTAATTAAGAAATTATGAAAGATTTGACTCCCGCGCTTATGGTACAAATGAAAATTAAATGTAAAATATGTGAAGAGCTGCAGCCTCTATCCATAAATTTACCCTAAGGTAAATCTAGAAAAATGTGAAAAAAGGGAAGGATAGATATGGCGCTGCTCTTATTAAGAAGTAATTTGCAACCTTTAGATACTTGAGGGGTGCGTATAATGCAAAAAGTGAAAAAAAAGTGCAGAAAATAAGAAATGTAAAGGATATCCTACTGTGTAAACTTCCTGATCGCTTATTTATAATGCATACTGTTAGAAGCTATGTGCATTCAAACAAAAATAAAATAAAAATGAAAAAAACAAATAGAAAAGTGCTAACTTTTCCTTTGTGAAATCCACAATCCTGTGCAAAAGGAACAAAAACAAAAATAAAATGAAAA
The DNA here is from genome assembly GCF_042186555.1 of Aquarana catesbeiana. NCBI lineage: Eukaryota > Metazoa > Chordata > Amphibia > Anura > Ranidae > Aquarana > Aquarana catesbeiana. Next base: position 88,204,166 of record NC_133330.1, on the reverse strand, counting down.
ATAAAAATGAAAAAACAAATAGAAAAGTACTAACTTTTCCACAATCCTGTGCAAAATCTGCAATTCAAAGTAACATTTCTGTGTCAAAAAAATAATAAAAATACAACGTATATGACTGGTATATAGTATTGCTGTAAAACTGGGCTCAGAAACATGCATATACCGTCCTTAAACCCTGGTGTATAAAAAAAAGTCCAATAATAAAGTGACAATGTGCTCCTTCAAATTGTTCTGTGCTTCTTAGAAAGCATTGCCCCATAAGAAACGCACTCACCGCTATTATTCACCCCACAAGGAGGTATTTCACTTTCACAGTATGAGCCACTTTTGATTTTGATTTTGGTTTTTACACATCAGACAATTTTGACACATTTTTGGGACCGTTGGCATTTATACAGCAATCAGTGTTGTAAAAATGCATTGATTACTGTAAAAATGTCACTGGCAGTGAAGGGGTTAACACTACGGGGCGATCAAGGGGTTAACTGTGTTCCCTAGTGTGTGTTCTAACTGAAGGGGGGTGGGACTTGCGAGGGGAAGAGATAGATTGGTGTTCATACTTTGTATGAACACATGATCTGTCTTTTCTCCTCAGAGAATCGGGATCTCTGTGTTTACACACAGAGATCCCGGTTCCCGCCATGTCACCAGCGATCGCGGGAGCCGGTCACTCGCATCGGCTCTGGGGGCGAGTGGCCACATAAAGAAGCGACGTAACATCACGGCGATTCGCGCAGCCGAGCCATGTTGCCGCAGTACGGCAGCTGGGCGGCAAGCGGTTAAGCTAGCCAACTTAGTCCAAGTCGCCCAATGCTTATGTCCTCAAATTGGGAATGTCCTTCCTTCACATGCCCTGGAAGGTGGTGACTACAAATGCCAGTCTTACAAGCTGGAGCATAATGTACAATGTCCTCACTGTCCAGGGGACTTGGTCCCCAAAGAAGTCAAAACTTCCCATCAACATTCTGGAACTAGGAGCCATCAGATTATCTCTGCAACACTGTAATTCTCTTCTGCAAGGTCACCCAGAAAAGGTACAATCAGACAATGCAACAGCAGGGGCCTACATAAATCAGTAGTCAAGTTGTTCTAAAAGAAAATGCTGATACTCTCCTGGGTGGAAACTCACATTTCAGTTTTTTTGGCTGTTCACATCCCTGGAGTGGGCAATTGGAAGGCAGACTTCCTAAACTGTCAATTCCTTGACTCGGAAGGAGTGGTCTTAGCACCCAGAGGTCTTTCAAAATCTTTGTCAGAAATTGGGAAAACCAGATGTGTTGCCAAGACCAGAGATCATCTAGCCTTTACACTGAAAAATTTTACACAGTGATTAGTCTCGAGCTTTCCTGCCGTGGTTGGCAGCTATCTGTCTCTCTGGACCCTGTGGATTGCTCCACCAGTGATCGGTACACCACATCCTTTCCAGCCAGCTTCCATCTACCACTCATGCAGCCACTGTTTAGCACCATGTAAGATTTTTAAATTGTCATCATTTTTTTTTTTTTTAATTCTGTTTATTGGTTTTCTTTTTTTTACAAACACAAAAACATATACAACATACAGCACTCAGACATGTCATATGGACCCCGTCCGAATATGGCCAACATGACCTGGCCCAAATTGCCTAACTAACATAGTTCAACTGTCTAGCCAAAAAAAACAAAAAAAAAACCCTCCCTTCCCTCCCTCCCCCTCCCCTTAGCTCTACTTCCCAACCTTGAGTCACAGCTCCTAAAGGATTCTTCAATTTATTAATATCTAATGGGCAATATTAATTAAGCTATAGAAAGTTGCATAATATATTTAGGCACACATCACAATTTTATGAAACATAGTGATCCTTTAACTTGCCGGGGTGGAAAAATTAATACAGTAATCAATAAAGAAGAAATATAGATATCTTATTTTAGGAAGGTGACAAGAGATGAAAAAGCAGCCTCTTCTTTGTATGGGTATTAGGTTTGCTATTGGAATTCATTAACACAATATACTTTCTCTTCTCTATCCTACCGTACTACTAGATTTATACCAAGTGTGCCACACCTTATCGAATTTTTTCATACAGCCCCTGGCTTCGTATGTAGACTTATAATAGGGTAGCATGGCGTTTACTAGTCCCTTCCAGAAAGCCACTTTTGGTGCACCCGGCTTCTTCCAATGTAGTAAAATAGCTTTCCTCCCATAGAATAATAGAATGTTGAGCATGGTCCGCAAAGCACGGGATGGCACCACTTCATCTACGAGACCCAACAGACAAACCTTTACAGTCAACGGTATTGGACCGTCAATAATTCTGAGATACATGAGGTGACATCCGACCAAAACCGTTGAACCTGTTGACAGTGCCAAAAAAGTGGTCAGCTTCTGCCGGAGAGTGAAAACACCTCCAACATTCTGCAGAGGCATTGGGAAAGATCTTAAATAGCCTAGCTGGAGTATAATAGCTCCTATGCAAAAATTTAAACTGAATCAGCCTATTTAAATTGTCATCTTAATAATGAACTTTGCCCATTTTGGATACCCCTATCTAGTGTGAATATTATAGGCTCAAGACTATCATCTGCATATTTGGACATCATTTGAGCCCATTATATACAGTATTGCTATCTATACATACAATAATTTCCATGGGAGTTGTTTGGAACACCTGTACAGTGTCTTTATACACTTTCATAATCTATTTGCCTTTAGCAAATCAATCTCTGAGTTTCTCTTTGTTCTACCTGTGGGCATCCTGCTTCCTACTCCACCATTGTTAAGTAGATCAGACAACTTATTGCCAGGGCCTACTCCCTTATGGAAAGAGTTCCTTCTTCTATCACAGCCCATTCATTCAGTGCTGTTGGTGCCTCTTGGGCTTTTCAGCTTCACGCATCTACTTCCCAAATTTGCATGAGACCACTTGGTCCTCTGTTCACATGTTCTCAGAATTCTACCAGGTGAATTTCCAGGCCTTGACTGCGCTGTGAACTCCTCAGTTTATTGCTTGGGTATGTCCTATGGTCTATGAATACAAGTCCTGTATTGTACAATTAAGATGACTTACCTGTAAATTCCTTATCATAGAGTGCTGTGCAGGATACAGACCTCTCCCCTCTGTGTCTTGATCATTATTACTTGTTAAAAAAAATAGAATTTCACAGGGTAGGCTGTCTTTTTGGATCTACTTGTCATTTTGCTGTGCCTTTTTCCTTGAAGGTAATCATCACTTTTTCAGTTTTTACTAAGTATAGAGAATATAAGAGAATCCATTAGTGGAGCAACAAATCCATTATTTGGTGTATTAGATGAAAATGGGAATTTTAGTTGGAATTTCTTCTCATTGAGGTCCTTGTGAAATAATGGAAGCCAGCATGTTATGCAGCTTGCCAGTTTTTGTTAAAATATATCTTTAAACATAAGTACTGAACTGGACAGAGAAACATTACTTGATGAGATATAAAGGGGCCATAATACCAGGGCATGTAACTTTTTAGTTACTGCTCTGAGATTGTTCCTGTTTTCCTTGCCAGATATAGACATGTGACTTTTTTTCATACTGAGTCATCAGTGGAATAAGGCACTAATATGGTGCTGACCAGGTATGTATCATACATACTGTACATGACTGGGTGAAAAATTTGTGTAACCTTGACATACAAAAGTTTGTGCTCTGTGAGAGCAGGCAAAATGTGTTTTCTCCCAGCAACTGATTCTAGGTAGTTAGATTCTTTACAGAAAAGTTGAATATAGAAGATTGAGCCATGGAGAATCTGGTTGCCCTGCGGGATCTGGAAGACTTTTTTCCTTGTTGAAGTAAATAAAATTGAACTTTATAACATTTTTATTGGTCTTTCTCTTGACCAGCTGCTAGTTTAGGGTTCTCAGGGTGCAACTTTTTTTGTGGTTGAATGTGTATGCTTTTTCCATAACTAATTTCACGTTGTTTTTTTCATCTCTTTTTATGTTTGACTAAAAATAGTTGGGCTATCACCGCTGCATGGTTGGATGGCTGTTAAATAGAACTGCAGGTTATCCCACAGTGTATCCCAGTTTAAGCTGTGGTTCAAATCATGTTGGAATTGTAGACTACAAACAGCGAACAAACCTCAGTGAGACGTGGGATGTCTACTGTTATCGTTCCAAAGGTTTGTATACTTATAGCATAGGATGCTAAGACCCTTCAAATATTCATCTACTAGCTGCAGGTCCAGAATGGGGTCTGCAGGAACATAACCTTTGCTGCCCTAATCCACACCTGCTGCATAATAATAATACATCTTGTTACAGACATGTTCTTCTTTAATCAGTTTTTTTTTTTTTTTTTTGATGGGTTTACCTGGCAATATATGTTGAAATCTGATTTAACAATCTTCTTTTGTTCTACCAACAATTGAATATTTTGAGAGCCTCCTTGACTAAATACAAATTTGGTGGATTTTTTAGGTAGGGCTTCCATTACATGGTTTTGGTAGGAGACTAAATAGAAACTGCACACATGATCCTTTTTCCGTTTGCTACTCCAAAGCCTATTATGCTCCATTTGTTTATTTACAGGTACTTATATAGCACCGACCATTTACTCAGTGCTTTACATATATATTGTACATTCACATCAATCCCTGCCATCAAGGAGTTTACAATCTAAGGTTCCTAACTCACATTCATATGTACACATACTAGGCCCAATTTAGCCAGGAGCCAAATTATCTACCAGCATACCTTTGAGGTGTGGGAGGAAACCCCCGCAGGCACAGGGGAACATGCAAACTCAAGGCAGGTTGTGCCGTTGTTGGGATTCAACCCAAGGCCCCTAGTGCTGCCAGGTGGAAGTGCTAACCACTGTGCTGCCCATTTAGAGTAAAACCCTGACTAGTATGTTTTGTTAGCATTTAATAGAAAGGACTGAGGGCTTGCACACTATTTTGTCTATATTAATGAGGAAACTTTGAATATTATTACCCAAGACGTATATCTTGTACCCTGCAGTACACCTATTGCTATTCTAGCTCAAGAATTACAGTGTAAAACCCAAGTCTAAACTCTAAAACAAATGTTTGTGGCTTACCAGTGTGTGTGTATATATATATATATATATATATATATATATATATATATATATATATATATATATATATATATATAATATATATGGTAGCTACGTGAGTTTTCCCTTTTTAAGGCCATTTTTTTTTTACTTACCTTGTTGACCTAGTTATCCTACCACTAAACACACTTCCTGTCCTGGGTGACAATGCTAACACACTGTAGTGTATATATGGAGGAGCAACGTTGTCACCCTTGACACTGCTCAAAAATACAGCAGGTAGTCTCAGAAGTGCACTGTTGAACATTACTCTCTCATGGAATGTACTTACTACTTACATGGAAGTAGAAAACTGCTTTAATTTATACTGCGTGTCAAGTAAGCCAAATATGGAACTTCTGATGTGGATTCTTTTGTCCCAATTAATTGGGAAAATAATAATTTAATAATCATGGCCTTAAATTAAATTTATTTGATAGGCTGTACAAAAAAGTATAAATCAATTAACTATAACAGAGACATTTCAGTTGAAATGATCTCAGAATCCATAAATGTATTCTTGTTTTCTAGATGCAGAATGTGATTGTCCTGATGGATATGTGGGTGATGGCAGCTTCTGCAATGGAAACCTGCTGGAAGTTTTAGAGGCATATTCTAAAACATCCACATTCTTTTCAGTGAGTTTTTTTTTCTTCTATGCAGTTGTGTCTAAATTCATGAATTATTATTAATATATGTTACTGTGCCTAAACCCGGTGTCAACAAAGAAATGGTCCCATCATGGTTTGTGATCATGTGTCAACCTGCAGTTTCAGTGAGTACACAATCTCTTTCCTGGCTGTTATAGATAATGATGTTATGCAAAAATAAAGTGCCAAGGCATAATTATAAGTGCCCCTGTAGTGAATGGCATCCACTGCGTTTGTGCTGTTCACTTTAAGGCACCAGATCCACCATCTGTTCTACTAAAATTAGAACCTGAAATGTAGTGTAGATGCTGGTTGTCATAATTCATTTACTGGATTTGTATGCTTCTTTGAGCCCACGCCACACACACACCTGCATACTATAACATCTCAATGCTTCTTTCTTTTTCGTACATCACGGGACACAGAGCCACAGTATTTACTGAATGTGTTATATAGGCACCACTAGGTGATGGACACTGGCACACTCTAGACAGGAAGTTTAGCCCCCTATATAACCCCTCCCCTTACTGGGAATACCTCATTTTTTTTCGCCAGTGTCTAAGGTTTTGGTCACGAGTAAAGATGTGCTGTGCTGGACTCCCCTGGAAAAATCTTTGCTGGGGCAGGCCATGCAACCGGATCCATTCAAAGTGCCTTTTCCAGGCCGAATTGAATGGTACCCAGGCTTCGTGTCTGAAGAAACGAGGTTTTGCCTGAAACGCTTCACTTTTTGGAGAGCTGGACCCCGAGTTTTTGTATTTGTCAGCCATATTTTCCTGGCAGGGTGCTTTACAGGCCCAGGAGTGTGGATCCCCTGATAACAAGGGGCCCCGGTTCCTGAAGGTTTTTTAACGGAGCCCACCGTGAGCGGTGAAGATTGGGTCTGTTACCACAGAACCCTGCAGCTGGATAAGGTAAGGGAGATTCCTAAGGAATTTTTCTAATCCTTGTGGGTTTTCTCCTTTAAGTAAATGTTGCTATGCCTAAAGTCGACACCGGGGGCTGTCAAGAGCACATGCCTGATTCCATGCTTGTCAGTCTCGTCTCTGTGTCACAAGCCACTCGCTTCCTCCAAGCCCATGCCTCTGGTAGGATGTGGGAAGGGGGGAGTCTTCTTTCCAGGAATGTCCCCCCACAGCTTCCTTCAGGCTAGAGGCCATATATTAGTCGGCGGTATGCCGCACCGCCTCCCGCCGCCGCCACCATTATGGTGGCTCTTCATCCACCGGCCCTCCTCTCTCCTCCGCCCCAGCCTCCCCTCCATGTGCGATCGGATCAGATCCCTCGGCTCACGTGGGTAAAGCGGTCTTTTTTTAAAAAAAAACGAGGGGGGGGGGCGGAAGGGGTGGTCGGAGGAAGGAGCATTAGAGCGACGTCGGCGTGGTTTAACGCCCACAACGCGGGCTATACAAGGCTATAAAGGTGCACTTTTTTGCAGTTGCACACAGCTCAAAGAGGGACACAGCGCAGATGGATGGCATGTGAGTGTGGGTGACACAGGCATTAACAGGCAACATTTACTTAGCATCAGACTGAGCCTTGATAGCAGCGGCAGTTGCTGGACTATTTTGCTTAGCAGTGGGTGCATTTCTGGTAGTGTCTCTGCATTTGTACCTCCCCTTCTATGGGCAGAAGGGGAGGTACAAATACCCCGAAAAACAGGGGCTCAAAGGGATCTCACTCATGCTTGGAGGACCCCCCCCCTCTGCAACGCCATCTCCCCCTGAAAGACCTAGGGAGGCTGGTCAGAGTAAGCCATTGGGGTCAGGGGCTGCAACTGCTTCTGGCATTTCAGCCCCTGTATATAGGAGGAGGTTTTTTTCTCAACCATAAGTGGATTAGAGGAAAGATTAACGACCTTAATCGCATCTTCACAAAGTGGAAGAAAACGCATTAGGTCTACTTCTACCACCCAGGACCCTCAAACAGAGGAGCTCTGGGAAAGGGGAGACGAATCCCCCTCAGAGGACCGGGATGAGATTGATGACTCCTCTTCTGAGGAATCAAGTGGGGAAGGACCCTCTTCAGATTCACAGGCTGAGAAATTACTGGTGCAATCTCTTACTGAAATGGTCTGCTCCACATTTAAGTTACCCGTTACTGAGTCGGTTGAAAAGCTCACGTCTTGTTTGGGTTCACTGAAGCCTCCTTAAGCTGTGCATGCTTTTCCTGTTCATTCCTTGCTGGAAAATCTTATTTATTCTGAGTGGGATCACCCAGATAAACATTTTTTCCCTCCTAAAAAGTTTTCAACACTTGATCCTATGGAGGAAAAATTCACAAAGGTGTGGGGTATACTGGCAATCGACGCCACTATATCCTCTGTGAATAAAAGTTTGACTTGTCCTGTTGACGCTCAAATGCTTAGGGATCCAACCGATTAAAAAATTGGAATTCCTCTTAAACATTTTTTCCTTGGCAGGTTCAGTAGCTCAACCTGCAGTGGCGACAATTGGGGTATGTCAATCCTTGAGAGATCACTTGAAGCAGATGCTCAAGGTTTTCCCTGAACAGCAGGCCCGGGAGTTAGCCAACCTGCCAACGGCTTTGTGTTTTGCAATCAGAGATATTCTATCCTTCAGACCTCTTGCCTTACGCTTGGGTTGGTGCATATGCGTAGAATCTTGTGGTTGAAAAATTGGTCAGCTGAAACGCCATGCAAAAAGCTCCCGGCTGGTTTCCCCTTCCGTGGTGTAAGGCTGTTTGGGGATGATTTGGACAGTTATATCCAAAAAAACTCAAGTGGGAAAAGTACCCTTTTGCCAGTTAAGAAAAGGAGTAAACGTCCCTCATTTAAATGGGCTCTTTCTCCAGTGCCAGGGGCATCAGCCTCCAGGCAGTCGCGACAGCCTCCACCGTCAGGTTCAAGAGATAAAACTCAGAGTCAACCCCAGGGACAAAAGAAGTCCTGGGGGAGGAAATCTACGAGCCAGAACGCTAAAGCCTCTTTAAGAAGGGGCGCCCCCCGCTCGTTGGAGTGGGGGGAAGACTGCTACAGTTCTCAAGGGTCTGGCAGCAGGAGGATTTTCAGATCAGATGTTCCCAAAGACCCAGAGAAAAAGAAGTCTCTCTTTCAAGCATTGGAGCGACTTTTGTCACAAAAAGTATTCATGGTGGTTCCCATGGAAGAGCAGGGGTTAGGGTTTTATTCAAACATTTTCAGTGCCAAAGCCAAATGGAGATGTCAGACCCATCCTAGATCTCAACCGGTTCCTAAAAATTTGATCTTTTCGCATGGAATCAATCCGATCAGTAGTCTCCATCCTACGAGGAGAACTTCTGGCATCAATAGACATCAAGGATGCATACCTGCATGTACCTAATTTCCCCGCTAATCAGAAATATCTGCGTTTCGAAGTGGAAAAATGTCATTTTCAGTTTGTAGCTCTACCTTTCGGTCTAGCTACTGCACTCTGGGTGTTTTTACCCCAGGCAAAAATCAGCACCATAAAGGAGCTGGTTCAGGTAGTCAGGGCAAAGAAGGGTCCTTCTATTCGCCTTTGTATGAGGTTGTTGGGAAAGATGGTGGCTTCATTCAAAGCGGTTCCCTATGCTCAGTTTCATTCAAGGATATGTGGAGTGAATCCGCGCTATGGATAAAGGTACTCTCCGGGTGGGTTAGGAGCTGCTTCCCCTACAGGTATAAATCCACCTGGGTGGAAAAATGCTACAATATGAATAAAGTTAAGGGGTGTAGGTATGGCGCTGCTCTGATGTAATGCAATTTTTTTTTTATAGTTGCCTTGTGTGATGGCTTAATTGGAATCTGTTGACTAATTGTGTTATCTTACAAAATTCTAAAGTGATAAACCTCATAAACAAAATAGTGCTTTAAAAAGTGACTTCTTTACGGAGAGCATATCATAAGCAAAATTAAACTGTTGAAAATTAAAATTTAAAGTGGCATGTGATATAGCCTTAAAAGGCCAATTTGTGCTTGTTATTCAATTGTGTTACACCCTCTGGTGTATGTGTTGTTAAGTTAGAAAATTAGTGTAGATTGCTCCTCTAGATGTTGGTTGTGGGTAAGAATGATTAAATATGCAAATAAAAATTAGAGATAGATGTCGCATGAACCAAAACTAAAAGTGAAAAACTATTTGCTGGTTACACATATGTGAATACTTGTTATTAAAGTGCTAAATATGGATTTAAAAGTATCATAATTCTATATCGCATACAAGCGATTTGTGCTTCATAAGCCCAGTACTTGCTGGGAAAGGATATATACATACCGTATTTATCGGCGTATAACATGCACTTTTTTCCCCTTAAAATCAGGGGAAAATCGCAGGTGCGTGTTATACGCCGATCCCCTGCGATCCCGAGCTGTCACATCTTCAAAATCGCCGACCGCGATTTGAAAATGGCGCCGCCGGCACCGAAATACACAGAGCCGGTCCTTGGCTCTTCTCGGCGGCTCTCGTTCACTTTCGGCTCCACTCGTAGTCCCGATCGGAGCTATCCGAACCTACTCGGCTACGTTCAGATAGCTCCGCTCGGGACTACGAGTGGAGCCGAAAGTGAACGAGAGCCGCCGGGAAGAGCCGAGGATCGGCTCTGTGTATTTCGGCGCCGGCGGCGCCATTTTCAAATCGCGGTCGGCGATTTTGAAGCCCAGGATGGCAGGGATAGAGGATCGAAGGCTGCACTGGGGAAGGCTGCACTGGGGAAGGCTGCACTGGGGAAGGCTGCACTGGGGAAGGCTGCACTGGGGAAGGCTGCACTGGGGCAAGGCTGCACTGGGGCAAGGCTGCACTGACATGGCTGCACTGGGGCAAGGCTGCACTGACATGGCTGCACTGGGGCAAGGCTGCACTGACATGGCTGCACTGGGGCAAGGCTGCACTGACATGGCTGCACTGGGGCAAGGCTGCACTGACATGGCTGCACTGGGGCAAGGTTGCACTGAGAAGGCTGCAATGATGGGCATTTAAATGTAAGTTTTTTTTCCCTTCAACTTTCCTCCTAAAAAGTTTTTTTTTTCCTTAAAATTCCCTCCTAAATTGGGGTGCGTGTTATATGCCGGTGCGTGTTATACGCCGATAAATACGGTAATTATGATGAAAAGTCTATTAAATGGCTCAAAGAGTCTTTGTTTGAATTATGATTTAAAAAGGGTTAAATTCTCATTGGGAGGTGGTGTTGTAAAAAAACATTCCTTATTCAAGTGCTGGTCTTGTGATGGTGCTCCTTAACCGGGGTCTTATTGTGCTTGCACTCACCGAATAGGGACACCCCTGCAGGGGTAGGAGCAGTCAGTGTTTGCCACTGTGTAGCAGCCCTGGATGTCTCTGGTCCGTACTGTGAGTGCTGCTATGCCGGCTGCTACTGGCTGACTGTAGGTAACTATAAGAGGGGCAGAGACAAGACCAGTCACCCTACACATAGAGACAAAGCAGCAGTGACTAGACTTTATTACAGGAAACTCTAGTTTCACTCTGGGTTACTGCAGAGTGAAAAACAAGCACAAATTGGCCTTTTAAGGCTATATCACATGCCACTTTAAATTTTAATTTTCAACAGTTTTCATTTTGCTTATGATATGCTCTCCGTAAAAAAGTCACTTTTTAAAGCACTATTTTGTTTACGAGGTTTATCACTTTAGAATTTTGTAAGATAACACATTTAGTCAACAGATTCCAATTAAGCCATCACACAAGGCAACTATAAAAAATCGCATCGCATCAGAGCAGCGCCAAACCTACACCCCTTACCTTTATTCAGTTTCATTCAAGACTGCTGCAAAACAGTATCCTGTCTGCCTGGAACAAGAAAGTGCAGGCGCTAGATTTTCTGATGCGCTTGTCGCCAATTGTGCGTCAGAGCCTCAGTTGGTGTTTGGTACCCGAGAATCTGCAGAAAGAGAAATCTTTTTTACCAGTTACCTGGAAAGTGGTAACAATAGATGCCAGCCTTTCGGGTTGGGGAGCAGTTCTGGAAGACGACTGTCCAAGGGAAATGGTCCAAAACCAGGAGGACCTTACCCATCAACATTCTAGAGATTCAAGCGGCGTACCTAGCCCTAAAGGCCTGGACATTCAGGTTGCAGGATTGTCCTTTCAGGATCCAATCCGACAATGCCACAGCAGTGGCTTATATTAATTACCAAGGGGGCACCAGGATTCGTGCAGTCCAGGGAGAGGTAAACCAGATCCTAATCTGGGCAGAAAAGCATGTGCCGTGCATATCAGCAATCTTCATTCCAGGGGTAGAGAACTGGCAGGCGGACTACTTAAGTCGTCAGCAGTTGTTCCCAGGGGAATGTTCTCTTCACCCCGACATCTTCCTGGCTATATGCCAAAGATGGGGGATCCCGAATGTAGATCTGTTTGCGTCCAGGTTCAACAACAAGATCGACAACTTTGTGTCAAGAACAAGGGATCCACTTGCATGCGGGACAGATGTCTTGGTGACTCTGTGGGATCAGTTCTCACTGGTTTATGCATTCCCTCTTATTCTGCTGCTACCACGACTTCTTCACAGGATCAAGCAGGAGAAGAAGTTGGTGCTTCTGGTGGCCCCAGCGTGGCCCAGAAGATCTTGGTATGCAGAAATAGTAAAGATGGCGGTAAGGGCCCACATGGACCCTACCACCACGTTTCAGACCTGCTATCGCAGGGACCAGTGTTCCATCCTACCTTTTTACTGAGCTTTCAGGCTCAGTAATTTATACCTTGATTAATGCAAGGAAGCCAGCTTCCATAGTAATTTATTATAGAGCCTGGAAGGCATATGTCTCCTGGTGTGAATCCAGGGGTTGGTATCCCAGAAAGTATGTCATAGGGAGAATCCTTGCTTTTCTGCAAATGGGGTTAGTGATGAAGCTGGCCTTGAGTACTATCAAGGGCCAGGTCTTGGCTTTGTCGGTATTGTTTCAACATCCGCTTGCTTCGCATTCTTTGGTCTGATGCTTTATACAGGGGGTAACGCGGCTTAATCCACCGGTTAGAGCTCCCCTGAACCCTTGGGACTTGAATTTTAGTTCTGTCGGCATTACAGAAACAGCCTTTTGAGCCAATACATATTCCCTTGGTCCTTTTGACAAGGAAGCTAATTTTTCTGGTAGCCATTTCTTCTGCAAGAAGGGTATCAGAATTGGCGGTTCTTTCTTGTAAAGAGCCATAATGAATTATTCATAAGGATAGAGTAGTATTGCGTCCTCATCCTAGCTTTCTACCGAAGGTGGTTTCATGTTTTCATCTAAACATGGATATTGTTCTGCCTTCATTTTTTCCAGAACCCTGTTCTACGGAAGATAAGTCACTACATTCTCTGGATGTAGTGAGAGTGGTCAACCTATTTGGAGGCGACTGCTCAGATTCGCAAGACGGATGTTTTGTTTGTGTTGCCTGAAGGCCCTAAAAAAGGACAGGCAGCGTCGAAATCTACTATTGCTAAGTGGATTCGGCAGGTAATTATTCAAGCTTATGGTTTGAAGAGGAAAGTTCCACCTTTTCAAATCAAAGAGCACTCCACCAGGGCTGTTAGTGCTTCATGGGCAGTGCATCACCAGGCCTCCATGGCTCAAATCTGCAAAGCCGCAACTTGGTCTTCAGTCCATACATTCACCATATTCTATCAGGTGGATGTGAGAAGACATGAGGATATTGCCTTTGAGCGCAGTGTGCTGCAGGCAGCGGTACAAGGTCCTCAGGTCTGATTGCACCCTACTTTTGTTTGTGTCTCCCTCCCCTCAGACAGCATTGCTGGGACATCCCATTCAGTAAATACTGTGGCTCTGTGTCCCGTGATGTACGAAAAAGAAAACAGGATTTTTACATTAGCTTACCTGTAGAATCCTTTTCTTCGAGTACATCACGGGACATAGAGGTCCCTCTCCTCTTCTAATACACGTATATTGCTTTGCTACAAAACTGAGGTACTCCCAGTAAGGGGAGGGGTTATATAGGGGGCAAAACTTCCTGTCTAGGGTGTGCCAATGTCCATCACCTAGTGGTGCCTATATAACCCATTCAGTAAATACTGTGGCTCTGTGTCCCGTGATGTACTTGAAGAAAAGGATTTTACAGGTAAGCTGTTATAAAAATCCTATTCTTTTACTCCTTCTACATTGTTTGTGATGCACAGAAATTGCAAAGCGATGACAAGAATAGGCTTGTATTGGACATGCAGGATTGGAAGTGCAGTCGCTGTAAATCTGAGGGGTAGATCTGAAATGAGGGAAAGCACTGCTGATTTTATCATCCAATCATGTGCAAGCTAAAATGCTGATTTTTATTTTCCTTGCACGTCCCCCTTGGATATACAGAGACTGCACTTCTCTGTGCACTTTCAAGTGCACTTCCAGTGCAAAGTGGATTTGCCTTTATTAAATAACCCCCAGAGATATCATTGGAGGAGGCCTCCAATAATGTAAGGAGCTAATCAAAGATTCAACTCACTATGTTTACCCAAAGCTAAAATACTAGTTTATAACCTCCCTGTATACTAGTAAAGCGGGTGCCCCACATCTCCCGCGGCCATGACAAGCTGACCGAACCCAGCATCTCCCGCAGCCATGTCAAGTTGAGGTTTTCACTGTAGGGAGAGAGTGCCTGTCAGCCCCTGCGGGAGATTTCTCCCCCCTCCCTCTCCTCACTGACTCCGTTTGTTCTGCTACTTGCCCTGCATCCTCATTGGCAGGGGGGAGGGAGCCAATCATCATCAGCAAAGCATTCTGGGACATGTAGTCCCCATCAAAAATGGCCCCATAGCCTTGTATGTGAAGAGGACTACACACCCCAGCATTCTCTTGAAAGGAAAGAATCAAGGACACCATCTTGTCTGCTGAGAAGTTAGTTACCACAAAGCAGGAGAAGATACTGGACCTAGGGGAGAAGTTTTGCTTCCCGGGTCAGTCCACCGCTTCTTTTCAGCCATACAAGGCCGGTCGGGGACATCCAGCCTGAGATGGGATCCCAGGTGCATATCCAGGCACACCTGCACCGACGGCGTGAAGCGTTCCAGTGTGAGGTGGCCACTCAGGTTACCAGAAGAGCCTGCCTGTTCCAGGACATTCATTTGGGCATTCACCACAGAATTGGTGAGAGAGCACTTGCCCATCTGCAGGAAACAAGGACACTGCAGACAGAGTTACTTCACTTTGCCCACACTTGCCAGAACCTGGGTCTCATTGATGCCCTGTTAAGCAGTCAGTGTCCGCCTTGCTATCCGGATACTGTCAGCATACCACAATTACACTTTGTCAAGCAGGAATTTAAGTACACCAACTAAAGTGGCTAGCTGAAGATCCAAGGCCTCATTCTTCTTCCAAGGGCCTGAAGTTACTGGCTCCAAATAGGCACACACACTCATGCTCTGTATATGTAGTGTACGTGCAGGGTAGTCTGACTTGGGTGTTAAGCCACTGAACAATGAATTGGGTATAGTGTTTATAGTTGGGCCTGTGGTGTCAGGGGACAGAAGAGAGAGGTCTGATATAAGAGAAGGTCATTCTTCTGCTCTCCTGCCTGGACTCATAGAGCCAATTTGAGTAGAGGTAACCAATCCGGTATAAGTTGCTATAGTGTAATTTATTGTTATTAGAGTGTTCACTTCTGCTCTTGGAGTTATTCGCAGTTGTGGAATCCCCTGAAAGCAGCCTGGTAAAATATATTGCGTTATATTGCTCTTGATCTCAGTTATTGCTCTTCAGTTGATTCAAATTTAAAATATACTGTTACTTTTCCACAGAAACCTTACAGTAAAGAGTAACAGACGATTTCTGTTTTATCATAACGTGTGTTTTTCATTGGTCCTTGCACTTACACTATTGCCAGGTGTGCCAGAGGGGGCTGAGACTGTTCTTTGGGTTGAGAGGCAGAGTACAGAACCAAACATACTTAAGCGGCTCCTACGGGGGTAGCGCTAAACTAGGATACTAGTGATGCCTATGGTTCCTCGTTGTATTATATACTGGAAATATTTGGCATTGGATTGTATCTTTTGTATTTGAAAATATTTTCTTAATAATGCTAAATACATATTTAACCATGTATATAAGTTATCAAAAGACCAGTATACAAAGGTAAACCTTTCATGAGAGAAATATGTGGATTGCCTGGCTGTTGTGTTGATCCTCAGTGCTTTCTTATTCACTAATCCATAATGGGCAATGCAGCTAAAGTCAGAGAAATGTCTGAATTTCTCAGAGTTTTGAATTGGTGACTCAGATCAGAATATTGAAATTAATGGGTCAGCATGCCAGCCAGCTACTAGCATATGCTTAATGAGAAGTCAGTAATGGCATCCTCCATGATTGTTTTAATAAAGGATTCCTTTGGGCCAATTGTTTTTAAAATTCCTGTGCTGTAAATGAGAGTACCTAAACTTATGCCGCGTACACACGGTCGGACTTTCCGGCATACTTGGTCCGGCGGACCAGAGTCCGCCGAACAATCCGACCATGTGTAGGCTTCGGCGGACTTTTCCGGCGGACTTTTTCCCAAAAGCCCGCCGGACCTACAAGGATCCCGGATTCCGATAAGCCCCCCGCCCGCAGACCCCGACAACCAATGGCCAGGTTTGTCGGGAAGAGGCCCTTGTCCTCATCAACATGGGGACAAGGTGCTTTGGAGTGGGGGGGGGCCCGCAGGGCGCCCCCTTCCCCAAAGCACCCACCCCTCATGTTGAGGGCATGCGGCCTGGTACGGTTCAGGAGGGGGGCGCTCGCTCGTCCCCACCCCTTTTCCTGACCGGCCGGGCTGCATGCTCGGATCGGGGTCTGGTATGGATTGTAGGGGGGGACCCTACGCCGTTTTTTCGGCGTAGGGGCTTCACTTTATAATCCATACCAGACCTAAGGGCCTGGCATGACCTGCGACGGGGTTCGCAAGGTGTCAATCTCGCCGTTAAAAGCGGCAAGATTGACTTCCTTTTCTAGTCCCGTCGCACCTGAGTCACGTTCAAAATGAACGGACTTGTCCATGTGTGGGGAAGTCCGTTGATTCTGAAAGTCCGCCCTAACTCTGGCGAAAGTCCGTCGGAAAGACGGGCGGACTTAGCCCGCCGGAAAGTCCGGTAGTGTGTGGGCAAGTCCGTCCGTTTCAAAGTCCGACGCACCTGGCGCACAAAGTCCGTTAGAAAGTGTGCCGGACCAAGTATGCCAGAAAGTCCGATCGTGTGTACGCGGCATTAGGATTTGAAACAGCTGTGTGTGTCAGACATGAGAAGGCTAATGGTGGAATGGATTCAGTGGTTATCAAGACAAAACCTGTCAGTTCCTTAGTACTCAGACAATCCGGGGCAATTTGCTAGGTGTAGTTAACTTCCTTTGCTGTTCCAATGATTTTCACCACTTTGAATTTATATTGTATTTGTATATCATCAGTTATTTGAAATCTCAAGTTCTGTTAAAACCTCCTCCTGGCTATTGCACTTTACCAAACACTTTAAATGCCATATACTTTGTTTATTGTATTAACGTATTTATAAACTGTATGGTTCAAACATTGTTTCCCCAGATGATTCTCGATTATAGTAATTCAAGTTCTCAAGGTGCCGAATTTTTCGATATGCTGGTAAATAGGACTTCCTATAGAACATTATTTGTTCCAGAAGATGGCAGCTTTGATAACAATGTAGTAAGTAGAATGAAGAACATTTTATGAAAGACATTTAAGTTTATTCAGTACAACTGTGCAATGTGCTATGGTGATTACAAAAGTGCAGTAACCATCTTTGAAATTGGCTATAGTAAAGTCAATCTTTTGCCTTTTGCACTGCTTTGTTAAATGAACACGTTTGTCTGCACTATTAATACTCTAATGGTATGTTAGCTCACTTTTTCTGATCACATTGAGACCCATTTATAGTAAAAAGGGGAACCATCCCATTAAAATTAGCATGCCACTAGAATTACAAATGGTGTAATTGCCAACTTCTTTTAGACGTTACTGGCTTCTTAACACCCTTTCATGCTTATTTGTATGCACTGGCCCAGAGCAAATATACAAGTTCTGACTTTCCTGGCTGCATACTTGCACTATTGCTAGTTTAGTATTAAAGCCAGGAAAAGGGCTTGAGAGCTAGAGAAGCTAGCAGCATCCAAGGCTGGGTTCACACATGTGCGGGTTCGTGCCTGGGATCTGGTGTTTCCCTATTCTCCAGTTCAGTCGCGATTCAGGTCAGAATTTT